>NC_056741.1:479076775-479084275 GCF_019279795.1 Protopterus annectens | reverse complement strand
CACATCCAGTGGAGCCTTGTAGTACTCATCAGGTACATGTATCCAAATTGTCATCGTATGTGCCATGCTACACAATATGATCATGCGGAAACAGCTGCAGCAGGAACAGCACTGGGCAGGACCACACAGCCCCCACCACTGCCAAGCCCTGCAAAGGCACAGAGTGACTTGGAGGAGTAACAACCTGAGCCTGCCCCAGTAGGCAGAAGGAGGCGTGCCCAGTATGCCCTGGCCTTGGCAAAGGGGCAATGCATAGCACATACACTGACACAGGAGGGACTCGGGGAATAACACCCTTCTATGATTCTCACATACAGTAAAAGGGATGCCAAACATTACACTACATGTGCTCACCCATGTGTAGGGAGTGTATTATGTGAATCTGACATAGGCAGCCGTGCAGCACCACCTTCAAACTGGGACACCCACAAGGTGTGACTGACATGCCAGTCAGGGCCATACCCAACAACAGTCACAGCCAGCAGGACAGGTGTAGACAAACACAAACAAATAGGCTGTGCTATGGCCTCTGAATGAGGCCTATGGGTAACCCCCCCAGGCCTACACAGTCAGACTACAGCAGGTCAGGCAGTGGGATGTTGGTCCTGAAGGGTAGGAAGTCAGAAACTAATATGAAGGTAAATAAAGTCTAAGCTCTGTAGTACACTGGTATGCCTCTAGTCAGCATGACCCCTGCTAGACAGGGGTCTAGGGAAGTAAATAGTGTGGGAAGAAATAGCCAGGGAAATGTTATGGCTAGGCTTGTATAGGCCCTAGGGCTGAAATGAAGTACCTGACATACCAGTACAGTCATAGCAAATGTGTACAAGTGTCAGGTGTGCCACCCCCCCCAACCAACGTAGTAATGTAATAAGAGTCAGGTGTGCCTCACCCCGAATTCTGTGTAGAAATTTAGAAATAGTCAGGTATGCCCCCCATCCTACGTAGAAATGTAGTGACAATCAGGTGTGTCCCCACCCAATCATGTGTAGAAACAGTCAGGTGTGTCCCCCCATCCTATGCAGAAATGTAGCAACAGTCAATGCCAAATGATCAACGGATACCCTGCAGACAGAGCATGCTACCTGTAGGTGTACAACACAAAGGTCAGCACTGCAGTACAAACTACCTGGACTCTATCCACACATGCAATACAGATGGGCATACTTGGCATGCTCACACACACAAACACATGAAGGCCATGTCTGCAAACACCAGTGGACCACGCATATCTGGCAGTCGCAGATGTTAGTGCAGACACTCCTCAGTATGCACCACTCATGCTTTGCACACAAAGTGGATAGGAATACAGACATATATGCAAGGACAACATACTATAATACACCAAAGGTAGACATACATAGATGTGTGGAAGACGGTGACTGTGACAAGGAGCCATCCAGGCCTGTCCTACCCAGCACACAGCCAAAGGGCCACAACCATATAATGTTCAGATGTCACTCACTGCAGATACTAGCCACCGGTATCGGTCAGCATTACAGACTATGTGGTGCACGTGCCAGCTGTGCAACATGACTGTACAAGGAAGTAGTCATCTAGCAGCTGTATACACATACCTGTAAAATATGACCCTGTGTGTGCCCACATGTGGTGTCAACCTTTAGATGCATGGGTTATGACTCATGCACACACACACACTGCCCACCCCATAGCCCTCTAACAAGCCTGCTGAGGTCATCCACTGTGAAATACACCTTTGGGAGGGTTGTAGCTCAGTAATCTCTGTGGCACATCCCATAACTATGTACTGCTGCAGTGTGAT
Organism: Protopterus annectens; assembly: GCF_019279795.1. NCBI lineage: Eukaryota > Metazoa > Chordata > Ceratodontiformes > Protopteridae > Protopterus > Protopterus annectens. The sequence goes on along the minus strand of NC_056741.1, from coordinate 479,082,492 downwards.
AAATTAGGTAGGAATTCTAATTCCACACTTGGCAAGTGTGTGTGTGTATGTGTGTATGTGTGTATGTGTGTGTGTGTGTGTGTGTGTATATGTGTGTGTGTGTGTGTGTGTGTGTGTGTGTGTGTGTGTGTGTGTGTGTGTGTGTGTGTGTGTGTGTGTGTAGAGCAATGCTTTTTAGGGTAGTCACATGCCCTACAATTCAAATGCTCTACTTTGGTAAGGCTGCTGCTAACATCCACTTAGAAATAAAACTCTGGGAAGGATGTAGCCCAGTAATCGCCATAACGTGTCCTATACCTGTGTACTGCTGTAGTATGATAAATCAGGTAGAAGTTCTAATCCCAGACATGGCAAGTGTGTGTGTGTGAGAGACTCTGTGTAGAGAGCAATGCTTTTTAGGGTAGTCACACTCCATACAGTTCAAATGCTCTACATTGGTAAGGCTGCTGATGTCATCCACCTAGAAATACACCTCTGGGAAGGATGTAGCCCATTAATCTCCATAGCACATACCATAACTGTGTACTGCTGTAGTGTGATACAGACCTCTGTTAGGGGTTCTATACCCAAACATATCGGTTGTGGACGTTTTGTGTAGGTTTCAATGTTTGAGCAGGGAGCAATGCATTTTAGCCTAGCCACACTCACTACAATTCCAATGCCCTACTTTGGAAATCCTGCTGTCATTCATTGTGAAATAAACCTTTGGGGAAGGGGTTCTCCAGCAATCTCCGTGGTGCACCCTGTAACAGCTTCATGCTGTAGTATGATATAGATGTATGTTGGGGTTTCTATACCCACACATGTTAGTGGTGGATGTTTTGTGTGTGTTTCAATGTCTATTTAGGGAGCAATACATTTTAGCCTAGCCACACTCACTACAATTCCAATGCCTACTTTGACAATCCTGCTGATGTCATCCAATGCGAAACACACCTTTGGGGAAGGAGTACTCCAGTAATCACAGGGGTGCGTCCTATAACTGCATAGTGCTGTAGTGCAATAAACTAGTTAGATAGGAGTTCTAATCCCAGACATGACAGGTGTGTGTGTGTTTTTGTGTGTGTGTGTGTGTGTGTGTGTGTGTGTGTGTGTGTGTGTGTGTGTGTGTGTGTGTGTGTAAAACAAGTATTCTGTGTGGAGGTGGTTGTGAGTGTGTAACATCTGGGCCCAAAGTGGACCAGGTTTTGCAAATTTCTTATATGTGGCCCTAGTATACATCACAATGTCCACTCTACAGGGATAACAGATGTGAAATAGCCAAGAGGCTGGGGTGCAAATCCATACCCATACATGTGACATCAAGGCCAGGCAAATAAAGTTAGCAACCCTAGTATTAGCCTGAGAACACTCCCAATCCATGTTACACACACACACACACACACACACACACACACACACACACACACACACACACACACACACACACACACACACACACACTTGCCTAGGCAACAGCCACTGTGTTGGAAGTACAGTGCATATTGCCCACGGATTGTAAACTGTGGAGTGATTGCAGTGGGCTACAGAGGGCATGGCACCCTGTCCATCTGTCCAATAGGCATGTAGATGCAGACAGTGCACCTTCCCCATGTTCCCCACTGGAAAGCTGCAACACCTGTGGTGCCATCAAATGTGAACCACAAAGGACATACCATGCCTGAAAACATGCCCTGTATGGACAGATGCCACTGACATGTTAACGGCATTCCCTGGTATCAATGTAGGTGCAGAGTAAACCTGCTGTCCATTACCACTTCCCGCTACATGAGGCGAGGACTGGCACATCTGATAATAATCTGTGTACACAACATGGGCCAGACACCCCAGACACAGTTCCACATGTATCTGTACATGCATGTAGGAGGTGTGCACATCACAGACACCATCCATGTCATGGACAAAGGTACACATGGTGATTAGAATACCCACCTATGTGGGAAACTCCAGAAACTACACCCCTGAGCCACAATGCAGACCACTGTCATGTGGCCTGATGCCTAGGTATACCCATCACCTAGCAGTCTATAGCTGTCTGGCACAGTTGACCACTACACACCCGTGAATCAATGCACTCATGCATGTCAGTACTGGCACCCTGTGTGTGTTGTATGATCACATTCTTACTCACTACAAACCCCACTGGCATACTGGAGCATGCTGTTGGATATCAGACACCTCTCCATACCCTTTGCCCATATAACCTCTGTATGACCCCTGTGGTGCATGTGATACCTGCACAGTGATGTGTTGGGGCAATCTCACTAGTGATGAGTTGTATTCCTGGCCCTGCCAAGTGTGGCAAAGTGTGCATCCCTGTGAGAATGCGGCTGTGTTGACGCTGACACCTGTTCATGCGGGCAGACACAGGTACTACACCTAACACATAGCTACCATATCCCTGTTGCAGATGTCACTCACCATCACATGCACATTCTGGGGCTCCCCATCATGTAACCTATGTGGCGCATCCAATAAGTGCATGGACATGTGATAGCACTACATAGTTGTTGGAGGTTTGATACCCTGTACTGGTAGGTGTGTGACAGACATGCATAAATTTTACTCTCCCACCCCTCCCTGGCTTTTCTGTGCCTCTATCTGCCCCTCTTACTCCCTCCCTGGTGGATGTGGAGACCTACACATGCTTTGCTTAGGCAGCAGCATGTTTATTTGAAGTGATGCTCAGGATCAGCTGATGGTCTCTGAACGAATTGCAACCCTCCTTTAGCTGATTGCATGTGGAACAGCTGTGGTAACATTCCCATAGCCAATTGCATGGAAACACACACCGATATCTAGGAACATCATGTTGCTGTTGGGCCTTCCGTTCACTGTGAGCAGGAACTCTATTTGGCAAACAGCATCTCAGATGTATTTGGGTTTACCTCTAACATACACTGTGGAAGCAAGCCAACAAACAGGTGGGGGATGTGCCTTACCTAACTACAGACTAAGTACTGCTATACTGCATTTGGAGTAGTGTTGGTTTAACAGGGTGTGTGTGGATATGGCTGTCCTACATGTTTACATACCTGCCATGTCAGTGCTATGTTAATGAGGGAACACCCATCTGTAGGGCCATCTGCAGACTGGCCAGTGTGTGGTGCCTTTTGTTTCAGGTGTTACCCACTAAGCACCTATCTGTGAAATGCAGAAGGTAGTGTGAGGATTGCAGTCTGTAGATGGTGACAGCCATGAGAGTTACTGACTTCATATCCCTCATAGGACATATGGTGCAAGACACCCTGTTACAACTGTATGAGGTTATCACAGCAACATGTCACTGTTGGTCCTACGTATGTGCCTCCAGTCACAACCCTGACGACCTTTGTACACATATGTCATGCAGTAAGGTGTGCATCTGTACTGTACACCATAATTAGTGACATCATATCTGGTAACAAGCCAGTGAGATATCAGACTGCTACACATGTAATGTACAGCAGGGGTTACAGTTGATGACATAACCTGGAAATTCTGTGGTTGTGTTTACAGTACTGGCAGAACTAAGAAAAAACAATCTCTTGCACCAAAATCCTCTGTACTTAGCAAATCCAAGAATATCCAAAAACAGGCAAACAGAGAACAACCACGTCGATTAAAATACCATAAAACTTTATTTTCACAGATGAGCACTTTCAGGCCATATGCCCTTCATCAGATAACACACAATATAAAACCTCACATATTTAAAATGAGTATCAACCCATCACATTTCAATAAATTGCCCTCCTTTACTTCAGGATGGGTTTTAAAGGTATATAACCATTAATACGAGGAAACCTATCTGCTCCTAATGTCACTATCCATCTGGTTTCAGCACATTCTGTTTCATTAACCAAATTGCCCCCCCTGGTGTTCAGAATCACAACCTGCATCACCATAAATAAAAATGAATGTGAAGGATTATCCTTTATATGTAACGCCAAAGCATTACGCTCATTACCAAGTCTAATATCTGACAAATGTTTATAAATTCTGGTCTTAAACATATTGTTGGTTTTGCCCACATAATATGTGTGTCACATCCTTGACATACAGCTATATATACCAAGTTTTTGGTTTTACAATCAGCATATCCTTTAAAATCATGCAGTTTATTAGTCATGGGGTGTACAAACACTTGAGACTGAGGTCTGTGTACTTATGGTGACTGTCGGCAGTGTATGTATTGTTAATATGTACCTTGGCCTGTGTACAAACTGTGGTAGATATTTTTGGACCTGTTCTATTGGATGTTACATGCTGCTCCACTGTCTGTTATCGGCTTACATGTTTCTAGGGTCATACACGCACGTGTCCCATACCACAGACAGGCAGTGGACCACACTGTGTAGCGGCCCAGTATATGTAGGGTTAGTGTGTGGGTGGCACATAAAAGAGGTTAGTGTTGAACAGATAAGTCCATATACTGTAATAATACATTAGCATGCCATATGTAGCAATAATACATTAGCATGCCATATGTAGCTGTGGCCACACTGGTTGTGGTGATGCACTTACACACAAGTGTATGTTACTCTGTGCCGTTACATGCCTATACAGCCTGCTATGCCATACAGAACGTATTGTTTTTATCAGTGTGCTTGTGATGGTGTCAGTTGTGCCTTGTTATGTAACAGTTACATCCCAGTGTGTCAACTGAGGTCTTTACCCCCTAGGGATTGTCTACAGAGTGTAGATGAAGGCTGCTAAACTATACACCTGCATTACTTACCGTTGATTGTTTGGTATCCTGTGGCCCAGTCTGTCTATTATTGTACTACTTGATGGCTTTAGCCGGGACAGCAATATTTGTTAACATTTCCAGACTACTGTATTAGTATACCTGTTTTACAGTTGCATTACTCAGTTGATATGGATATCCATGTCTAAACAGCTATATGACATGGCATATACAACTGTAACAGTACACAATTAAAGGTTTCCCATTTTTCCCCTTTTTTATTTATACCTTTTTATGTTCCTTTTGTATTAAATTATATATGGTTTTTGTTATATATGTACATTAAATTATTTATAATATTATAATATATAAAATTAAAAAATAATATATATATATATATATATATATAAAAAATAATAAAAAAATAATAAAAAATAATAAAAAATAATAAAAATACAAATATAAACAATAATAATAATGATATATAAAATAATAAATAATAATAAATTAAACCCAAATAAAATTTTAAAAACAAAAAAAAATGTTTAAAAACAAAAAAAAAACAATAAAAAAAAAAAATTATTATTTAAAATTTTTTAAAAAATTTTTTAAAAAAACCCCAAAAAAATTTTTTTTTTAAAAATAGAAAAAATATTATTAAAATATAAATTTTTTGATTTTTTTAAAAATTAAAACTTTTTTTTTGTTTTTATTTAATTTTTTTTTTTATATTTTTATATATATATTTTAAAATATATATATTATATATATTTTATTATATTTTATATATATATTTATATATATATATATATTTATAAAATATAATATATATATTAAAATATAAAAAAAGGAAATAAAAAAAAATTAAAAAAAAAAAAATTTTTTATATTTAAAAAAAAATAAAAAAATCAAAAAAAATTTTTAAAAATGAAAAAAAAAAAAAAAAAAAAAAAAAAAAAAAATAAAAAAAAAAAAAAAAAAAAAAAAAAAAAAAAAAAAAAAAAAAAAAAAAAAAAAAAAAAAAAAAAAAAAAAAAAAAAAAAAAAAA
>NC_056741.1:479061775-479071775 GCF_019279795.1 Protopterus annectens | reverse complement strand
CGTATGGGGCGAGATTTTTTTGTGGGAACAGATTGCCCTTTTTTGTTTTTTTTTTCAGGTGAGTGGGATTTTGGGGAGGGGTAGTAGGTTTATTTGGGGAGATAGGTTGGGTAGATTAACAGACAAGACAAACAAGAAACATGCAGGGGCGGTATATGACACATGTGGGGGGTAAACACCTTGATGGGGAGGGGTGTTGGGATATTGGAAGCTCACAAGCCCCCTAGTGGTAACAGTGGGACTGAGGTCCCCAACCATGGGCAGTCACCACCGCACCTTCACAGCCCCGAAGGTGGCTGTGCTTGGGGGCAGAGTTGCAGAACCAGGCCGACTCTCTAATTGCGACACACAGCCTGCAAGCTGGCATAGAAGATCACCAACCTGCTGGTCGATCGCTCTATGCACCACAGCCCCAACCTGGCAATGGGTGACAAGTGCCTGTCCACACCCACTCCCGGGGGGGGGCCGAGCCCCATTCACAGAGGCAGTTCCACCCGAAGGTGGTGCAGGACCAATGGAGAAAGAGGTCCGGGGTTGGGCCCCAGACATGCTGGTGCCACGGCCAACTGAGGTGGGACAGGTGGGTTTGCTGGGACCGGCCTTCCAAAGTGTGCTATAGTGTTTAGATTTCATCATATATGGGTTAGTAATAGTCAACACGTTCCAGCGTTAGATTTAACAGCATGCATAGATATTCCCATTAACCCAGACACCAGATATGGAACAGTTACATAGCAAATGGAACACATGCATATATGGGACCACAGCGGTAATACGAACAGCATGCAGGTATATTGATGGCACCATGTCGCCAATATTGGGATAGTTCAATATTGCACATGCATGGGAACCATTAAAATATTTATCAAACAAATGGACATTATCAGGGTCATTACATACCAGTTGAGGTGGGTATGTTGATTATTGTTGGAGATATGGTGGTGGTAGGGGGGGGGATGTCAATTAACAACTAGTATATTCCTGTAGTCAACATTACTTTCCTAGTTAGTGCTGTTACCTGCACCTTACAAGTCTCGCTACACTAACCTATAGCCTTAGTTTGGACAGTGATATGGCTGTCATCATTACACATGAACCAGTTTTACCTGCAATATACACTGCTTACCTGGTATACCTGTGGAGGGAATGTTTGTCAGCACTAACTGTTTCTACACATACTCCCAGATTCCAGGTGGCTGTTTTGCACACAGCTATCCAACTCTTTCTGCACAGACTCTAGCCATGTGTTGACCACATGCTGGTGTGCCGGGGCATATCTTGAATATTGCCCTCTTCCACCTTTAGTGACCTGACACAGACACAAATACATGCTTTCCTACACATATACTATGTAGCACAGTGTGGGTGACCGTGACCAGTGATACTTCATTATTCAGAGAAACTGAAACACTCAATTCCCTACAATACCAGAGTGAACAGTACCAGTAGGGGTTATAATGGTCTGTATTTCTCAGCACAGTGTTCATATCCTATCTGTGGGAGCAATGTTTGTTAGCACTACTTGGCTGTTGCCACACAAAGTTCCGGATTACGCATTAGTATTATGCGCATACATCTCACTGTTACTGTACACACTCTGGTCACAGCTTGACAACATGAGAGCATAGATAGGAGAGTAATATTTCAAGTATGTCCTAACAGTTTCGGGGGTTGCTACAGTGACAGGTGTGTTCTCATGATGTTTGACAGTCACTTGTATTCCCTGTTTGCTGGCTAAACATCTGGGATAATCTCTCAGACTTACCAGAGGGACAGGCAACAGATATGGACACATACTGGACATTCTGGCCTCATGTGTACAGTTGTGGGGTATGAGTCTGTGTGCAGCCTAATTCCACTCCCAGGATTCAGACCATGGCTGCTACAACTTAAACACTGTCCATCACAGTTGTGTCTGCTATACAGATATTCCTGTACATCTCCTATCTGCTTTCTTTCTTATTAATCCCCTGTGAATTCTGACCTTGTATTGCAACACTCATATACAGATTTCCTAGACAGCTGTATGTTGTAGGACAGTGTGGGTGACAGTGATATGTATTACCTCATTATTCAGAACAAGTGCATATCATTCTTGTATTTCTGGGCACAGTGTTGGTATCTGACAAACCTGTAGGAGGATTTTTTTTTATTAACACTACCTAAATGTTCCCACACACAGTACCAGATTCCACATTACTATTATGCACATACATCTCGCTCTGTTACTGTACACACTGACCACAGCTTGACAAGTTGGGGTGCAAATGGGACATACTTTGCTTCTTAGTTACATACAGTATTGGGGAGTTGGCTAGTGTGCCAGCTTTGTTTTCATAGCTTTGTGTCAGTTATATATCCGGTTTGCTGGCTATGCATCTGGGATCATCCCACTGACTTCTCAGGGGGACAATTTGATAGGCAACAAATATGGGCCACTTTAATAGACATTCTGGACATATCTGTACTGTTGTGGGGTATTATTCTGTATGCAGACTACTACCACTGGCTGGATTCGAACTTTGGCTGTGTGTGCTAAAAAAAAAAAACAGTTCACATCTCAGTTGCATGTGCTATTCATTTTTTGTTGTCTGCATTTTCCCTGTTTACTGTCTATGTGTCTCTCAGTTGTACTAAATGGCCTCTGGGGATTACACCGGTCATATACAGACATTCCCACACATTCAATTTATGGTGCACGGTGTGGGTAACTGTGCTTAATACTACAGTAATATTACATGATTGCATATTTACATTACTGTATACCAGGATATATACATGCAGTCCAGCAGTTAGACCCGTTTTATCAGGCTATTACACTTTTATTGACTTACAAACAATATGAGACTCTTCCTGCCATATTCTCTAGTATATGCAATACTTGCCTTGAACAATACAGGTTTTATAGGTTTTATACAGGTTTTATATATGCAATTACTTTACTATTACTTTTATTTTTATTTCCTATAGCAGTAAATGTGCGAGTATTACTGACATGCCTTGCATTGCAACCTTGCCAGGCGACTGATGTGGGCCTCTTGGCTCGCGGCCCACTCACTTGCAGCTGTGGAAGACATAAGTGGAATATTTAGCCATACCTATCCATGATATACCTGAGCTGGCAATTATTACACACATACTGGGGTGACAGTTACACATGACTGGAACAACCCCTGCTGCTCCAGCCTCTTGGAGCCACTCCTTCAAGAGGTTCCCCCTTATGCCACTTCAGGTCAGCATAGTGGTGCCGGACGTGCTCACCAGTTCGGGGTATGCCAGTGGCACTGGTGAGGTCATGGGCGAGACAGTCCCAAGCCTCCACCTTATACTGGGAGCCCTGGCACTGGCCCTGCAGCAGTCTCTGATCATGGTCTTTAACTAGGAGTCCTGCCATGACCTTGGACTCCTGGATGCACCAGCGCTGCGCCTGAAAGCGCACATCTTCTCCCCTTACAGCCATAGTGCCTGCAAGGGGAAGCTACAATCAGTTATGAGATGTATTCCTGCCTCTTGGGTTTAAGAAGGGCCGAATTCCCGCACTCTTCCATGATTGGCCAGTTTTGAAAAGGCTAAGCTATGGGCAAACCTGCTTATCTAAGGCTGGCTTTGTTTAAAGGTGTATACCACTAGGCACAATGAATTAGCTGGTCTGCACATTGCTTACACCTCCTAAGCTGGCCTGTGCATTGCTTAACATTAGACTTTGCATTATATTTCCTTTTTGGCATGGATTTTTTATTCATTGCATCTTATACATCTGCCTGGTATCCACAATTAATGTGTACGTACCCTCTGTGGGGTCCTTGTGTTTTATTGGGGACATCAATACTCTATTACAATTGCAAGTCACGTCTGGGCTTACTGCTGTACTCCATTTCACATATTTATGTTATGCAGTGGGTTATGGCACATACAACTGTATACCGATTCCTTTCACAGGTTCAGTTTGGTTTCACTGTGGTGAGGACTTGTTTGTTGATACCTCATTCTTCTGTACTTTAATGATGGCTTGCTGTACTTAAATGATGGCTTGCTGGTTAACTACTGTGGCTATAGTGTATAGGTCCTGGGTTCGGGACCTGCATGGCTGTTTATTTTGCTGATGGGCAGAACAAGGGCTGTTGGATACAGTGTGATTAAGGCACTTTTGAGCATTTGTAAGCAGGTGTGCGTGGGTTTGCATGACAGTAAGCACTGTTAACCTGCCGTTACATCTGCTTACAGAGTTTTAGCTTTAGAATTGCTTATCCAGTGTAGGCATTGCTTACCGCTGCACAAATGGTGTTACACTCGCTTACTAGTGCTTAAATTTGCTTAATACCGCTTATTGGTGCTTAAACCTGCTTACTAGTGCCTTATTCATTATGACACCGACACCTCACATGTGTATTTACTGCAGTACTCCAGTTCATAAAAATATGATATTTAGTAGGTTATGCAATATAAATATTACTCAATGTGTTTTGCCATGGAAAATGGAATCTGCTGCAGTGGGACTCTGAGAATGCCTGCTCGTAAGGTGAATGCTCTGCCCAATACACTACTGCTATGCTGCTTCATTTGCATATAGCTTCCTTGTTATCCTTTTCAGCTATTTAAGCTGCATTAACCATAGCTAAGCGGTGGGCACACCTGTGCACCTACGGTCAGTTTTAATGGGATTTGTAAAAAAATAAATAAATAAATAAAACTGTTTGTTCATTTTATTCATGTGTGGTTTTGTTGCCGTTGTACACATGGGGACTGTTGTTGGGGATATGCGGACACCTATGAGCGGTCTCACTCATTTCTGACCCCTTTCTGCTGTTCTTCATTGCGTGGGCATGTACATTCTGAGAGCTCTGCTCCCAGACACACCCCCTGCACTCTTACTTGCTCTGTGTAAGCCTAGGAGCTCAGACAGCATGCCTCATTATTATGCATGGCGCGCTGCCGTCCTGCTCTTAAATGGCCGCCTTTGAGGAATAGTGAATCCAGGGGTGAGTCAGCAGTAGAAATCACAGCATTATTTTATTGGTAGCCACATCCCATGTGGGAGGGTACTGCACTGGTGTTCAGTCAGTGAGGGAACAGTACCCAATTGAATCTGAAGATTTTATGCTATACCCTGCAAACCACCAATGTTCTTTATGAAGGCATAACCTAATAGCAGAAGGCTATACTTGAGCTGAAATTGAAGGATAAATTAAACCAGGAAACAAAAAGGTAAGAAGAACTTTAAGTAGTCAAAGATAATCAGTTCCAGGTTCCCTCCCACACAATTCAATTCAACTGACCACAATGAACAAATCACTAGTGAATTTGAAAGAAGACAACTGACCAGTATCCTATGGCATGTCTACCAGGAAAAAAAATGTTAACCCAATTACTTTTAACATTACATGTACACTGCTAGAAAAGCTAATGTGCTGAATGAATAAACATTGCCATAAGGTACTAGCAGCTCTTCGAAGAAAAGGGTGTCCAAAAACTGCAGGCCTTGAAGGGTTAAAAATCAGGATCTTAATGGATCTGCCTAAAACAAACAAGCAGATGGAGCCCTTATCCTGCAGTACAAGGGTGATGTGATTAAATGCAGATGGACCAGTTCAAACTCTGGCTAAACAATTCTGTACATGATGCAAGTAGGCAAGCCTCATATCAGAGGGCCACAGATAAAGAACCCTACTGTAGTTACAACATAATGAAATAAGTGCATGTATAAACATTGCCAAAAATGCAAAGAAGGTCCAGATCCTGATGATATCCTATACATTATCAAGTCAAAATGTAGTCAGTCAACCAGAGGTGGTTTCAAAACCACAATAGCTCAGTAAGGATTTACAGCAATAAGCATTCTAATTCAAATATTCAATAAAACCTTACAAAAGCATAAGTGGAAACATAATAAAAAATATTGATAATCAAATTGCAGAAACATTTATATTCAAGTCTTTGCCTTTTGTGATTCTTACACATCCACAGTTTACTACTTCCCAAATCATATTGTAATGTGATGTCTTAAGTCACAAAGTATTCATTGTTTTCATTGCAACAGCCTGAAAGTCTTGCGCCTAATATTGTTAGAGCCATAGCTTTATTTTCTCTAAAAATATTACAGTTGAATAAAACATAAAATTAAATCCTCTTTCACTGCCTACACCACCTTCATGCTAATATTTCAGAATTTCTAGTATGCCTTTTACGTAAAACATTACTAAGAATTAAATCAATTTTGTATTTTATACAAATCTTTTAACACTTTCCCGTTTTCAATAGCATAAAAGTATTTAGTGCTGAAAATATAAGGTTTTCTAAAAGTAGTATACATTTTCATTATACAACAGAAGATATTTTTTATGTAGCAAATATTTGACTTGCATAAGCAACTAATACAGAGATTACTCTATAAAGTTATTTTTTCAAACACTGAAAACAATCATAGAAAAAATATTTAAAGAATCAAGTAGCATTATGGGCTGATAACTAACCATGTTAGTCTTAAATTCAGACCAAAATACAATTTCTCCAGGAACCTAGAAATTCTGACTTTTTAGTGCATTTGCTAAATTCCTTCATTAATTTTACAGCCCACTAATTACATTCTCATTTATAGTTCTCCTTCTTGACCCTGAGAAACCCAGGAGCTTTGTTGTTTTTAAACTATTAAACAGTTGTTATACACAGATTGCATTCACTTTACTCTTAAGCATAGTCATATCACAAGTAATATTTCAGTCCGTCTGTCATCTCCCTTAATATATTTGTTAATTAAAAAACTGGCTCATTCTTTTCCACTTGTATACCAAACTCATTTATACCTTGTATTTGACAGGTCTATGGACATTAATCTCCAATGTGTTCTTATACCTTTCTTTTTTATAACCCATAGTATAACTCCCAGATTCTCTTTGTAGGACTTTTTTCAGAGGCACTGTTCTATTATAATTTTTTGCCACTTTTAATAAAGCACATTTCTTTGAATCAAACAACTCCACTCCCTCATTAATTCTATTTTTTTTTCTTTTTGGCTTACATTTCTGGTCAGACAAAGTACTCACATTTCTAACTCATTTCCTTGATTCAGTACACCTCCCCATTTGTTGTCCTCTTTATAAAATGTTATTATCTCACCTATATTTTAAGTTAGCTTTCTTATGATTGTTTACTGAATCCAAGGCTTATGATTAATTTCAAATTGAATGTGTATTGGTATATGATCACTTGTAGTTCTATAATTAGCACATAATATAGGAAGGTACGAAGGTTTAATACCAATTTTGTTGACTTATAAATACAGACTCCATTGAGTTTACTTTTTTCCTCTTGACATGGACAGACCACATTTTCCAATAAATTACAATAATCTAACATTTCACTTGCAAATTGGCTACTACTTATCCTATTCATGTATTCAACATGTGAATGATATGTGCTTGCCCTTCCATTCAGTTTTCCACAAATAGTAATATCTCCTTGCTTATTAATACTCATTGGCTGTATTAGACTCTTCAAAAGGTACCAAATAACCCCTTTCCACTCAATCTTTTATTTTCTCATATTGGAAAATATATGGCTCTATATTTCTTTTTTTCCAAAAGTACTTTACATTAATGAAGGTCTCAAATTTCTCAGCCATTTTTACATGAAATCCAGAAGTAATTTTAACAAATTTCATCAAACCACCTCTGGCACCAAGCATATTTTTCTTTGCAATCTGAGCTTTTATACTTTGTGCCAATGAATATTTACTTAATTTTCTGTTAACATCCATATTTCCTGAAATTTCAAAATATTTCATATTTATTTATTTTATTGGGTAGTCCAACTAGGCTGTGGTTGCTCCTCTTCAGAGGAGGCCCATGGAAAAAAGCACTAGCTACAAAATAGTTTTATACAATAGACAAAATGTAATTCATAAAACCCTATTTTGTAATTTACTTCTCATTTTCCAAGACAATATTTTGATCGTGTTCTTCATTTTGATGGATATATTGTAATTAATGGTGATTTAATTATTTTAGTGTGTATATTATGTTGTATTTCTTTCAATCAATTAATTTATTTAAAAGTTTATATATATATATATATATATATATATATATATATATATATATATATATATATATATATATATATATATACACACACACACACACACTACACTCATTTTAATTCAGTTCTGAAAGTTTTTCATAAAAAAAGCGCTTAACTATATTTAGTATACACACTGTTGGAATGGGAAAAAATATTTTAGCATGTTTTTGTTCCAAGTTGACTTTTTGTATTCTTTGGTTCCACTTTTGTACAACACTGTGGATTTGTGGCTACTTCTGTAGTGCTCTAACCTTTATATATATATATATATATATATATATATATATATATATATATATATATGTAAATAAATAAATGATGGTTACTCAGAGGGCAGACATTGTTTTGGATTAAAATATTTTTCCCTTCCAGTACATATTTGATAAATCACCGTTGTCCTTCATTCTTTGTTTTTTTATTATTTATTGATTGCCCCATGTGGCTTTCTGTTCCTCATGCTTATTTAAAACTCTGTAGAATTCTTAATAAATTTTCCCAGATATGAGGGGGTACAGCCTGACTATAAATTCTCTAGTCTGTCAGAATCTAAGTGGAATGCTTGGGAACAGATGTAGTAACTTCTGTCTCTATTAAACTTGTTGGCAAAATTACTGATATCAAAGACATTTGCACAGTCTTGGAAATCAAACTGTATTTGAAGGGTTGAATATTGTAAAATATATAAAAACTGGAGGTGGGATCAAGAAAAGGGACTGAGCAAATTACATAGAAATATGAAATGGAATTTTTGGGAACAACGCATTCAAGAATAATGTTTAAGAGGAATAAGGTTTAAAGGAAAGGAAGGAACCAAGTAATTTATTTAATGTTGGACTGAATAACATGGTTGCTATAAAGAAAGAAAACATATGTAATGCATAATATATGTAAATTAAAAAAATGTTAACACAGTTTGTTTTCTTTTCTACTAATGTATGAGGGTTTATGTGTCAAGTGACAATTTAATAAAAGGTGTTTAAAAAGTAGAATAATCAGACCTAGGGACTCTAGGTAAGACTCAGCTAGTAAAGGATGGGCCAGGGTACAAGCTACAGTATGCTGAACAGATAGATGAATCATTAAAAACATCTTCAAAGTTAAAATGCCAAAAGTTAGTCTAAGAAAAACTGTGCAGTCAGCCCAGAGACAATATAAATGCTCAGTGGACTCCAAGGAGACGAAACTTCTCAGTTCAGGCAGGGAAACGAATACAAAATTATTTAAGCCTTATTTTACAGAAAAGCTTTTAAAATGCTAAAAGTGGTAACATTCTGTTGCCATCTTTTTAGATATGGTTTGTTTTCCAATATCTACACAGAGTTTAAACACAAATCTGCACAAAATTTCAGACTTAACATATAAATGGGTTCTCTTTTTCCTCATGTATAAAAATGGCTGCCTACATATTCCATTTCTTAGTTTTTCCATTATGCAATAGAGCTCATTAATAAACCAACAAGCTGCCGAGTCGCACGGTGAAAGAATTTCATATAACCCTTCCGGAATAAGGCCCACCCACTGAAAATAATGTATACTAATCCTGCAAGCAGAGAAAAATTATATACAGGCAGAACAAATGCAGAAGTCAGATAAAGCCACAAAACTTGAAGACAACTAACGGGCAACAACCACATGTGATACAGACTATTCACTACACAGCACTCATTCCAACATAAATCACACACACACACACACACACACACACACACACACACACACACACACACACACACACACACTTTTGCTAACAAAAACTGAAAGAAACATGTTAAAGTTCTTTCAATTACTAAATGTACACAGAGCAAAGCCTGACCCAGAAAACAGAAAAATAAGCTGTAGTGCATGGAGCATGCAGATTATCTTCCACAATTGTTACAAAGACTTGTTTTGCACCTTCCCAATATTCAAGAGCTACATACGTTTT